>NC_092030.1:8707500-8747500 GCF_042242105.1 Pempheris klunzingeri
GAGGGAAGAAAAGGTGGATAAGGAGTAAGGAATATAGATTATGATGAGGTGTAGAAGACGGGAGGGGTAGGAAGAGGAAGAAAAAGAGAGAAAGGAAACTAATAGGAGAAATAAATGCAGAGGAAAAAAGAGGGAGGGGGAAGAAGGTGAAGGAAGGGAGGAAGTTTTGATACTTTGAAGGAAATCACCTAGACACGTACATGTACTGACATCAATTACAATTACAAATTACAAATAAGTATTATTTCCCAAGGCTGCCCAGAGGTAATGTGGGGAAATGTGTGGCCTTCACAGATGGACAAAGTAGCTGAAGCACAAACTAGCTGTGCCAAAAAGATGTTAATGAAATCCCCCACACCCTGTGGGGATGATAGGTGCACCACATCAGAGAGCACTGCTGCCGCATGTGTCGTTCAGGAGGATATGCATAACTTTTGCTTCATTTTGATGGATTTGTCAACACACCTCCCACTGATCAAAATGAAAACAAATCAGCTCAAATCTATCTGCTGAAGACAAATCAATACTTATGTGATTAATCACGTATTAACTGTTATTAACTGGCAGATAAACACAGATAAATCAAAGTGGGTTGTAGTGTGCTATGAAGTACCTGTTAGGTGTTGAGATATTGATAAATTGTGGGGTTACAATAAAATGTTATCAATTAAAGAAATGGTGGAAGCCAAAGCTCCCACCTTCACAGGCCACTTCCAATACAAGCATGCTGATGGTGAATGCAGCATCATAGCAGACTTATGGATCAGTGTAGACATTCCACTGGATTTACACACAGAGGAGGACAAATACACACATACTTAGGTTTGACACAAATCAGTGGACAAACCAAAGAAACAATTACTTATGGAAAAGCGAGGCGTGTGAGGTTTGGCACGTTTTTTTGTGTTCGGGTGAAATAAAATTGGTCGGATTGTCAGAACAACACAAACACACACACACACACACACACACACACACACACACACACACACACACACACACACACACACACAAGAACCTTCTTCTTTCTTTTGCTCTGAGGCAAACACTTATTATGTATCTCTACCTGTCACACACACACACACACACACACACACACACACACTCATCTGGTCCTCACAGGATAGAGGATGGGAGAGGAGAGGAGGCTACCATCACCATGGCAACAGACAGAGACTCCCACACCACCCTCCTACACACACACTCTGTAGAGTGGGGGTAGAGTAAAGTGTGTGTGTATGTGTGGGTGTAGGGGGGGAGAGAGAGAGAGAGAGAGAGAGAGAGAGAGAGAGAGAGAGAGACAGAGCGGAGGTGATGAAGTAAACGCATTTCTCTGTGTGTGAGAGATAAAGTGTGTGTGTGTGTGTGTGTGTGCGTGTGATGGGTTTGCTAAGGTCAGACGCTCACTGTGGAATACAAATCTGTCATGGCTGACACACTTCCTCCTCTCTCTCTCTACCTCTCTCTCTTACTCGCCCTGCCCTTCGCTTGACCCTCCCGTCTCTCACTCTCTCTTTTCTCTTCTTCTTTCTCTCTCTCTCTCTCTCTCCACCCAGCCATACCCTTCCTCTATCTTTTCTCTTCCAGTGTCCACAGAATTGTGTTGGGCAATTCTATTTGATCTCTTATCCCGTTTTTATATTGTTCTCTTTTCTTCCCCCTTCTCCTCCCCTCTTTCTCTCTCTTTCCATTCATCCTGATCCTCCTTCTACCTTGTCTCTTCCAGCAGCCTGAAAATGATCGGGGATGAGTATCTCTCTATTTCTCTCTTTTTTGCAGATGTCACCTTACTTCCATTAGGGGTGTTGCTATATATCTTATAATGTAACATGAGAAGAGAGCAATAAGAAAAGAACCATCACCATCTTATTATGTGTCATCACATATTGTTTTCTTCCTTTGATTTTCTTCATTGGTTTGTTTATTCTATAATACACTAATTGTCCAATATACAATATACATCCATCCATTACATATATCCATTATCCAACCACAGGCCCAACACACAAAGACAACCACTCAAGCTCACACCAATTTAGAGTCACCAGTTAACGTGTCTTTGGACTGTGGGAGGAAGCCGGAGAACCCGGAGATAACCTACGCAAACACTGGGAGAACATGACAAGTCCACACAGAAAGACCCCAGGTTCAAACCTGGTTTCGGACCTAGAGGCAACAGTGCTAACCACCGCACCACCGTGTTGCTCATACAATATACACTGTTCCTGACATATAAGAACCATGTTGATGAGACTATTGATTGTTTGATTGATTGATTATTTACTGCACATGAGGCTTAGTTTTCATAGTGTACACTTTCAATTATAAAACTTTCACCCATGTGTGATTTTTGTGATGTGTGACAGTTAAATATGCAAAGTTTATTTAATGTGTATTCAGCATCCTCTTCAGAACCACAGACAGCAAACATTAAGGGGCTCTTAACATGCATGCATCTACTTTGGGAAATCTTAGAAATTTAAGAACGTTTATGACATTTCTCCTGTATGAATGATGTGTGAATGGGTGAATGAGGATGTCATGTAAAGCGCTTTGAGTAGTTGAAATAACTAGAAAGGCGCTATACAAATACAGACCATTTACCATCAGACCATTACACATTCTTGAACTGTTAATGGAAATAAAAACACCTTAGGGTAAGCTCTCTCACAACCCAGAACTAACAATGATGTGGGTGAACACTCTGTTCTGGTGCTGCTAGACCTCAACGCAGCATTTGATACTGTAGATCACAGCATCCTGTTTGAGAGGCTCAAGCAGTGGGTGGATGGGTGTTCTGATGACATCCAGTTGTCTGTCTCTTTTAAACCTGATGAGCCTGACAAACTGGCTGTGTTGAACAACGGTCTTTCTACCATTAAGGACTGGATGGCAAACAACTTTTTACCGTGAAATGCAAACAAGACTGAGGCCCTTATCATAGCCTCAGATAGCATAGCCTCCAAGGTTGCCCAGTGTATTGGCCCCCTCTATTCAGCTGTTCATAGAAATCTTGGTGCTATATTCAATCTTGCAATGTTTTTTGATCAACACATCAGATCATTGACCAGGACATGTTTGTTTCATTTAAGAAACATTGCTAAACTTAGCCCTGCATGGTCAGGAACCAGAGTACATCTCTGAGCTGCTTCATCCATACATCACCAGTAGGTCCCTGAAATCCTCTGACCAGGGTTTACTGACAGTCCCCCGCACTCGACTAAAAACAAAAGCTGATTGGCGACATTGTAGAACACCCCTCCTGTAGACACAAAACACTTATTTGAACTGGTCTTTTCCTCGCCTCCTGCTGTCGAGCGTTTCTGAGTTATGATTGAATGATGTGAAAAGTGCCATACTAAATAAACTTTACTCACTTACTGACTTTTAAAGAAAACTGTTCTGTGCAGGGCAACCATTCAGTAGGATCATTTACCATCATTTATTAGATATGTTTTTTCTAACATATACAACATTTATTTATACTTGAAGCAGGTTTATATGTAAGTAATGTATTTATCTACATGCCTGTATGTAATAGTATTTTTACTCATGATTACTCACTATCACATGAAATGTGGTAGTTATTTTGTACCCCATGGATCACAAGAGGAGTAGTTGTTGCTCTGGTAACAACTAATAGGGGTCCAAACAAATCAATAATAAATAAACAAATGTACCTGTTTAAATCCTTTGGTTGACTACTAGCATCAATCCAGACCATGTGTTTATGTTTACTCATGTAAAATAATGCGCTCCCCTTGGTGAGCACAAATGGTTGTCAGTAGGTGTCCCCTATTATCTCATTACTGCTGTTTAATATTTCAGAACTGTGTCAAATTGCTTCCAATTTTTTGTTATTTCAAAGTAATTACTAAGTAAATTAACCATTTAATTTCATTAAAAAACACAACAGAAGGTGGACTGAGTCTGACACAGTGTGACCCAGTTGTGTCTCCCTCTGAACTAAGCTGAAACACAGAAACAAGCAAAACAAATAGTGTGTCTACAGTACCATATGTAAAAATAAACACATGTCCCACTTGTCTGCCAGTAAACAGTACATACAACTGTACATGTCAGAAAAAGGTGTTTTCCACTGGGGATTCTCTTCCTTCTGTGGCTAACCGTGGCTAACAGCAACCCCAATTGCCATGGCAACATTTGAGACTGTCCTCCCAAGAAAGGCAACACCATTAGTATGTACCCCAAAACATAATACGTTTTCACTCAAGTCATAATATGTTTCTCTCAAGTGGTCACAGCAAATATGACAGGAGCGAAGGAGGAACTGAGGTGACACAGTTGCAGAGATCATCACGTGTTATCACATCATAACAACGATGTATTTTCCAGTTTGTAACAGTTTATGTAAGCAAAGATAAATGATATCATGCAGCTGACAGATTATAAAATAGCTGCCTTCCAGTTCCCATACTCCCAAGCCATTATGCCAGAAAAAGATTTAATATGTCCCAATACATAAAATGTGAAATGCGGTATGCCAAAAATGTCCAAGTATGTCCAGTGGTATTCTGCAGCATGCAAGCCAGCATGCTTTTCCATCTATCCTATCATACATCACAATCTCAGCATACATCACATCAACTGAGCTGAGTGAGCGCAGACAGATGACTGGACATGACATGGCAACAGACAGATAGACAAGAGGGTCAAAGTTGAAGATGCAATGTTATGAAAGGCTGCTTTTGGAATGTCATACTAACCTTCTCCCTGCGACCTACTCAAACACCACCAGTAGTGAAGCGTAGAGTGCAGTTATAATGCATCCACAGACCAGGTGGGTAGGATCATAGAAATTAAACATGCCCCTCCAACAGCTGTGCACAGTAGTGCCTGATGATTGATTAATAAAATCTCCAGACACGCAGACAGGATCGGTCAGGATCTAATGTTAAGTAATGTTCTGTGTTCCTCTGCACATCCAGTCTTATCAAGTTACTATTATATTACTATTCAACTACTATAACTCTGAAATGCACTCCATACTCAATTTGACATTGTACTTAGCATGTCATTCCAAACAGTATGCCTAAACTGTATGCATGCTGCATGCAAAAATATTAAAATAAAGTCAAAAGAAACCATTTAAAATGTAGATCGCAGGGATTGTGTTGTTCCAACACATTTCTGGGCTTCTGTGCCCTGAAAGTGCCAGTGCAAGTTTTAAGTTGCACACAATGTTTGATGTTTTTGCCAAATGTAAATCATTTTATCATCAAACAACTTCATCGAGAGGAACCAGAAGCTGGTGAAAATGAAGAAGTGGAGGCAGGTGTCGAGAGAGCAAGAGTGAAAGAGAGAGAGAGAGAGAGAGCATCGGGGAAGGCCACCTGTCACTGCTTTTACTAAAAATGTCTTTGCCCCACGAATACATAACAAATATCTCAAGTATCCTCAGCAGCAAAAGTTCTCTGGTGCAATGAACGCTGTTTTTGGGTTTCAAAAAAATCTATTGATCTATGTTTGAATGTATTCTACTTAAAATCCTCCTAAAAGGTAGAGCTAATGTATCAGGTCTCTGGCAATGAAACTAAACACAATCATAGGTTTAGTATATTGATAATGCAGCAATCTACTATAGCATTAGTTATAATAGCATGACTGTGGAAAGCAAGATAACCAATTTCAATTTCTTTTTTTAATCGTAACACCACATAATCTGTGTTCTGTGATTGATCAAGACACAAATGTATCAGCCCAACAGACGGACAACTGTCAAATGTTCTTGAAGCAATTCAGGGCAATCAGTCAACACAATGGTTAAACAGCATGAGAGGTCCATGACAGAGATAAATAAAATGAAAACAAGACAAGTGAGGACAGTCAAAGAACAAAATCACTAGAGAGTGGTTTTCTATCATGGATGACAACAGGAGTATAAAGCATTGTGTGAGGCACATTCACACATTCACTGAAAGACAGCAAGCTGACGAGCTGCTGCGAACAAAAAGGTTGAGCTACTCAAAGAGGGAGGAAGAAAGGCAGGAAACAAAAAAGGAAACACGAACATGGATGGACAGAAGGAAGGACAGAAACAATTAAAGAGCAAAGGAAGCAATTAGAAAAAGAAGAGAGAGGCCAATTAAAGTCCTGAACATAGCAGACAACAAGGGCACGTGGAATAAAACAAAAATGAACCAAGGGACCAAGTAACAAAAGAACTGAACAACAGAGGAAATTATGATGGAAACAAGCGCAAGGAAACAGTGAAAGGATGAAAGAAACAAAGGATAAGGAAGGACAAGGACAGACAGAGGGAAAGAAAGAATAATGGACAGGTGATTAGTTAGATAGAGTGATAGAATGTTTGCAGATGTTTGGATGAATAATATTAAAAATGTGTTTATATCATTTTCCAGATCTTTGCCCTGAATTCAGTCACCCTGTCTAATTTTGTGACTGATGAAAGAAAGGTAAAAAAAAAAGAGCAGAAGGACAGGAGAGGAGGGAAGATGACTAGATAGATGGACTCTAATTGAGGAGGCAAAGAGAAAAGGCATCATATAAAAGAGGCAGGGGGTTTAGGAGAAGGACAAGGTGAGACCAATGATAGGTATCAGATCATGGTCTGGGCTTTAAACCCTGATCCAGCTTTCACATCAAATCCAGGACAGGATTTAACTGAGACCACACTGCAGAGGGGGCGAGAGGGGACTGAGGAGACTGTAAAACAGAGGGAGGAAGATGGGGGGGGTAATGTATTTCATGTATGAAATATTAACATTAACACAAAAAAATACACACCATCAACCTCTCTCTATCGTTCTCTCTCACATTGACTTATTGAACACTAATTAGTGATTAGAACAAAATAGCTTGGTTCACTGCGAAAGAAAAACGACAACTAAAAAAATAAGAACAAATACATGTCAATGTTCCTACAAGCACATCCTCTGTTTGGGAGGGGGTTATTTTGCCACATCACCAAGTGACTGATATATCTGTCCTGTCGACGCCATTTTTCAGTTGTCCCAGACGCTGTGGTAGCCTTTGTCATAGAAGCAGTTGGCTTCATGTTTGATCACTGATATAAATAGATGATAAAAGTGCTATTCCTCTAAGCTGACATACAACAACCTTTGCAGCTCAAAGCAGCCTTTTAGCCTCTTTTAGCTTCTAGTGACACCTTAACAGTTTAGATTCAGTCTTACAGCTCTCATCAACCTCATTTCCTGCTCAAGAGACAAAGTCAAGACGTAATAGTGGTCAAAACAAGTCAGCACTGTTTGATTTACATTATCTGATGAACGTGACTGGCTGTGCTTGTGAGGGCGCCAGCGACAATGAAGACCCAGAGTGTGAAGTCAAAAAGCAGCACGACCTGCATGTGTTCTGCATTAATGAGAACACTCAGCCAGTGTGTGTCTACATGTGTTCATTGGTATTTTACCTGAGTGAAAGATGTATTTGTGTTGGAGAGGTTTTAAGTACGTAACACAAAACCATTGTGTCTGTGTGTGTGTGTGTGTGTGTGTGTGTGTGTGTGTGTGTGTGTGTGTGTGAGTATGTGAAGAGACACTCAAAGGATCAAGAGGCCTGGCATTGTCCAGGGTAACAAGGTGGTAAGCTGAGAATCACACATACAGACACACACACACACACATACACACACATACCTGCTGCGATTTCTCATGGGAATGTCTGATTGGCCGCTGTGAGCCTGCTGGGATGCTTGGTTCCCGTGGCGATCGTAACCAAGCGATAACACCAACCATCTGACCCTCTTAATGTCTGTGTGTGTCTGTGTGTGTGTGTGTGTGTATGCTTGTGTTGCCATCTGTGCTGCTGGCTCAGGGGGGAAGCAACACACTGAACAGTGATTAAAGCAGAGACAAAGAAAGAACGAAAGAAAGAAAGATTGAAGACACACAGGTGACAGAATTAATAACATAATAACTAACATTTCCTTCATTCTGCCCGTCAGTCAGTTAGCATGTTGGTTAGTTTGTCAGTCACTAAGTTAGTTAGTCACAAAGTTACTGGTTAGCTTTAAATGGACAGCACATCAGTTATTCCTTACTTAGCTGATTTGTTCGCTGCCTAGTGTGCCAGTTTGTTAGGTCAGTCAGTTAGCTATTTGGTCTGTCAGTCACACAGTTAGGTACGAAGTATGTTTGTGAGCTAGGTAGATAACTAATATATCAGTTATTTAGTTAGTTAGTGAGCTGGGTGGTTAGTTAGGTGGTCTGTTACTTTTCTGGTGAGTCAATCACACAGTTGATGAGCTAGTCACTTATCTAGGAAGTATGTAGGCTATGTAGATAACTAGTTTAACAAGTTTTGACAGTGCTGCTTTGTGTTCTTGAATATCCTCCCGCTCCTCCTGCTCCTGCTTTTAATGTGAAACACTCAAGGGAAGCCTTGATTTGCCAATTGGCAGCAAACAATGGCAAACAAATGACTGGAGATGGATATCACTGAATTTGGATCATCCAGGTTTCACATAAAGAGGATCCAATAATATAACACAGCAGCAATAATACCAAGTGAGAATGCACGCCCTTTTTTATCTTTACACGCACACGCACACACAAACAAACTGTGCACATGCACACACACACACACACAGACACAGACACACACAAAAAGCCATGGGTCCTTTAGATGCAAAGTGATTCTATTGTGCTGACTCAGATGTTTTGTAGACTGGCTGAGCTGTTCACATCTTCATGTGTGTGTGTGTGTGTGTGTGTGTGTGTAATGGCTGTCAGACCACATGACTAATAATAACTAACCCTGACCAACAACACAACAAAACAATACAGCATCGATACAGCACGGTGCTCATTTAGTGAATTGTTCATTAGAGTAAATGGACAGTAACACTGGGTCTTGCTTTAGGCCGGGACTACTATGTGACGAACCACTGGGAAAAAATCCTGGAAATCAAGGATGAATTTAAATCCAAAATCAAAACAGCAACAAAACTAAGATGGTGATTTTGAAAATGCTAATCTCAACTTTACTAAACAGCAGTACACAAACCACTGAATGACCTAAGAGTGGCAACATCCACTTGTTATATAGAGTTTCTAAGGAGAGCAGGACACATCCTCCCAGGACAGGCTCAGAGAACAACTGCTCCATGTTCGAGCTCAAGTATTAAGTCAGGATTCACCGAGCGCTTTGAGAAAGGTAAACCCTCAAGTTAAGAAAACTATCTCAAATTCTCTTTATGTCCTCCTTTGTCACCTGATATCGCTCCACTGTGGCAGAGTGGAGAAAGTTCCAGTTGTGTCAGACATCTGTGAGAGCGAACAGAATCCACCACGGAATAAAGACATTTTTTTGTAATTATCACTTTTAATTATGACTTTGGCCATTATGAATGCTGTAACTTGGATTTATGAATTCATTAACTTTGATTTATGATTCCTGTAACATGTAATCATTAGGTCCATAACTTGTAATAGGATTTCCAGAACTAGACTCATGATCTTGACCTCCATAACTCATGAATATTACTGCACACATGGCACGTAGCTATGACTTCAGTAACTTAACTTATGATGTTAACTCAGGAGATATACAGTAGATGATTAAACAGGGCCTAGGATTTTAGAATTTTAAAGTTTTGCTGTTTAATTAAAGAATGAGCGTAAAAATGAGTAATTTGTGGTATTACTATAATAATAGTTTGTTTGTTATTTCTTTTATTTAGTGCTATGTATCATTTGTGGAAATACGCCAAATGTTTGTCCTTTGATAAATGTAATTTAACTGTCTGATTGCTATGTAGATTGCAACTTATGCATTACAGTGCAATAGAAACATACACAGAACTATTGTACACACATTTCTGTATTGTTACATTTGGGACTTGGTGGTTCTCATGTTATCATCATGAAATCATCACTTGCACAGAACTATGGATGCATGTTCAGTGGCTAAATGTTTCTGTATGTACGGTAATGAACAGATTGAAAAACCACTGAAGCTGATTTCAGTCCATCAGACACTGAAATCAGAATCAAATAGAACTGAGTTTAGACATCAGACTAACTCACTAACACTTCTTGATTTACAAGATTCACTACTGCACCACAAAAACAAGAAAAATAAAAATGAGAGGCCAAAACTGACCACAGAAAGTTGGAAATCAAGTGATGTCACTTGGAGTGCAGCGAGATCAGAGAAGAATGAAGAATGACAGAAATGAAGACAACAGGTAATGACAGCAGGATGTGTTTATCGATGAGCAGCAGCAGGGAAATCACATGTATCAGCTGTGTGTGTGTGTGTGTGTGTGTGTGTGTGTGTTCTTACCTGGCTCTCTGAGCAACAGCTGAGCCATCGCCTGTGAGCTGCCAGCTGAGTTTTCAGCTACACACTGATAAAAGCCTTCATCTGACTTCACCAAACCCAAAATCTGCAGGTTACTGCCGTCCTGGAGAATCAACACAAGCACATAAATAAATCAATTAGTAAAACCTTTCACATGTGTAACAGAGGCTGCTTTAGACCGTTAATCAAGCATGACAAAGCAAGACAAAAATGTAAGAATGAGAGGGCATATGTGTGTGTTATAACAGATAATGGGATCACAGATTGCGTAATATCCAGTAATATATCAGATTAAGAAAGCAGACAGTTGCGTTAGATGCAGGTCTCAGCAGTCTGGTCTTATTCTAAATGATACCTACTAACATGTGACTACAGGTTTCCAGGAGTGGTGCTGTATGATTTCAACTGTTTGTGTTTCAAACAAACAACCAAAACCATTTCATTTACCTCCGCTGTGATTTTTCGAAGAGCTGGAAGCTTTAATATTGTAAAGTGACTCTAATGTCAGAAGATGCTATCTGAAGTTACACCACGTAACAAGCAAATCATCACTTGCACGGAGCTATGAATGCGTGTTCATGTTGGTTAATGCCCAGACAGTAAAAACACCATCCGTCAGACGGTGAATGAAGCAGAACTGAGTTTAGACTTCAGACTAACTCAGACCCTGCGTATAATCTGAATTTCCCATTACGTTTTATGAAAACAGGACCTATTGATTTACAAGACTCACTGCTGCAACACAATGCAAGAAAAATAAAAATGAAAATTGGAATTCATCCTTAAGAGGGCAGCTCAATCATTAGAGCTTCAAATTAAAAACTACATTTTGCATTGTGGTTTTGAGAGTCCAGATTTCCTCCTCTATCCTTTCTTTCACATTAACACTTCCTGGAAAGGGAGGGATTATGCTCTTTGAGCTTCTGTCAAGCTTTTATTGTGAAATATCCATGCAGAAAACACACTGCATGTGTCACACACACTAGTAGTACACTGATACTAATAATTAAACAGTACACTGTACTGAACAGTGTACTGTTTAATTATTAGCACACTGTTGGACTAATTTAGTGACAGAACACAGTATTTGTGTTTCAAAAGGAATCACAGAACAGAATGTATGAATGTATTAATATAACAGATGAACATGAAGCGTGAAGTTTTGGATTAACGGCAAACAGCATCAATAACAAATAAAGTCAGAGAATCAGAGAATAGTGCAGTGAGTGATGTATGTATATATGTAATATACCCAGGCTGCCTGTGGATGTATGGCTAAGAGGTAATACAGGGACGTTTGATAATGATGATGTTTTATTCACACTGCTATAATTTTATTGATAAGACTGTTGTGTTACTTTTTATCTGAGTGACTGCTTTTTGGCTTATATACGTTGTTTAGTTATTTTTGTACCAACACAGAGAATAAATACACGTGTATAGTTGCTGGGTTCTGCTTGCTCACCACTATCTGGAAGTAGTCACTGGGAATGACTTCCTCCCCGTTTTTCATCCAGCGGACTGTCAGCGGTGGGCTTCCCGTCACGGCGCACTCCAGCTCGATGTCGGTAGACTCGTAGGCGTACGTGTTGGTCGGGTAGTTCAGAAACTGAGGAGGCACTGCAGAAACACACAGAAAAACACAGCACATAAACAACAGAGGAGCACCTGAACAGCCCCCACCTCTGAAACACTGAATCAGTTCCGGTGTTGTTACTGCGAGTGTTGTTGTTCGGTGTCGTTGTTCAGCACTTTTATTTTCCCTCAGGACTGTGTTTCACATTAGCAAGTTTCTGTAAAGACCTTGGTTAATTACAAACTAACACAATTACAAACTGGGTCCTCTGCTTATTACTGAAGAGCTGAATGAGTCTGATCTCATTAGCCTCCATGGATCATTACACACTCATCTCCTCATCCTTTGACGAGTTCAGTTATTTATCTGGGGATTGTGCTAATTTTGCAGACAGACAGTCTACATTTAAACCTTAGGTAACATGTAAACTAGTGAACCACAGCAGTGACCGTTTGCAGCAGATTAACCACGTGTGTTGGTGTTTGATTGATCATCAGGACATTGGGTCAGGACATGGATGGCCAGTGTTTCTGTGCTCTTCTGTTACTGTTGATGTGAGCAAAATAAGTCAGCAGATTTCAAAAGGACTTCTTTAGAAGGTTTTAAACACAACTGAAGCATGTATTCATTATGTTTATAACAATATGATTTAGCCACGCCCCCACTCCTCTGCAGGAAAGTGTGTGGTCGGTGCAGGTTTAATTTGCAAAATAATGCACACCTAGAATATTTCCACTGAATGAAATGATGCAGCCATACAAATGTGTAAACGTCCACATACAGCTGCAATGAAGAGCTGGAACAACATGACACACACACACGTGTCATATGTTATATATGGTACTGTGGTCCGCACAGAGATGTGGAATAGGATCATTTTTCCAGCTTGATGACAGCCCTAATAAATATTTTTATGTGCACATGTCATGAGTAGTGACAATCCCACTATTATCTCTGACACTGTAGTTTCTATCAGCTCTACAAGTGTTCAAGAGCTTTTACAATGCAAAACTGTATTTCTAATTAAGTGTGACAATCTAGAATCATTTAGAAATCTAGCGTGACTGCTTTTAATGGATGGATTACCTCGTGCTGTCTATGCAATGCTGTTGGACATCATTTTAGATGAGACACTATAGGCAAAAAACATTGTTTTTTCATGCACCATTCAATTTTGAGATTTGGGGCTATTTTTCTTCCATGACATGTCTTATTTCAGACGAGTGGAAAGAAAATGTCCAAAATACACATTGCATGTTTTAGGTTGCACCTTATGCTCTTATACCTAGAACATGTGCAGCACGGTGTGTTGTACTGATTTTACAGCCCATGATCTTAGTGTTATTTCAGCATGTAGTTTTCTTCAACACTATGAGCTCTTCTTGTCTTTCTGATGTTTTGATGTTGCTGTTTTCACAGTTTTAAATTATTGCATGCAACTTGTATGGCATTTTTGGCAAAACATGATTTCATGTTTTTAACGATGAGAGCTTATTCAAGGCTCAACATGTCTACATTTCCATGATGTGATAAGCATGTTTAAGTGCCTGTTTCGGCACATATATCATGTTTTAAGCATGTTTTCAGACTGTTTAGAATCACTGAAATCAAGAGTCTGAATTGAGTCTCATCAGTGACAAGAGTTAAGTCGATGAGCTGTGAAGTGAAGGGAGCAGTAGACAGACTCAAACATGTTCAGGTGGAAGCTGCTGCTAAACTGTCTACCAGTTTTCTGTGTAGGAAACGGGGAGATTGGCTGCCTCGTTTCAGCTCTGCTGTCGTTGAACGTAGCCTTTGAAAATGTGGCATCAGCTTGTGACTGTGAGAGCAAAGACAGAAGCCATTTTGAGCCTGAACACAGGCAAGGACGAAGCCTGAAGGGCCCCGTGTAGCACAGAGTGCCACAGCGACACTGTCAGCGCTCCAAGGAAGCACACATTCTCCCTGTCAGCAAACACACACACACACACACCCACGGATGTCCTGTAACTGTCAACAAACACACGCACAATACAGGCCAAAGAAAGACATAGATGGAGGGAGATTGACAAAAATAAAGAAGAAATATGAATAGAGGATAGAGAAGGGGGAAAAAGAAGAAAGGAAGGAATGAACAAACAAGCAAATGAAGGAAGGTAAAGGAAGGACAAATGCAAGAAGAATAGAGAAAGAGACATGGGAGCACAAGAGGAAAGAGACAATAACAGGATGGACAGAATGGAAAAGAAAGTAAGGGACATAAGAAAGGCAGCAACAATGAAGATAGGTGGTTGGAGAAATAAAAAAGAGGATGTGTTGGGAATAGAGAAAAGAAAAATGGATGAAAGAGGGAAAAGAAATACAAAAAGAGGAAAGGCAGAAACTTAGTAGAGGAGGTAAGTTGTGTATGTGCGTCTCCCATCGATACTTCATTATCTGGAGGTGTAACTTCATCACTTCAGTAATGCTCTAATTAAGAGCTAATGATTTCCTTTAAACTCTGGGCTGTTGCAACTACAACTACTCCGTGATACACAAACAACACAGACTGCTGCTACACAAGTGCAGGAATTAGTCTGGGACACTAAACACCAGACACAAGAGAATGCATCTTAACCCACCATGATCCTCCACAGCTGAAAGTTGCAGTTGGTGCTTAAGTGTATTATCTACAAATACAAAGTCCAACCTGTTTTTACACAAGTTCAGCTGTGTCCAAATTCCATACTAAAACTCACAGTATACAGCATGCTCCACTCGGCACTCCACTGTGATAGTATACTGCTTTTACAAACCAGTGTTCTTTACTGTTTTGTATTAACAGGAAATGATGCAATACATGTGCAATCATACATCAGTGAGGCTTTGACTTTGGGATGTCACTGCCACCTTCCAGCTGCAACCCAGTTTCGTTTCATCTGGTGGCTTCATACAGGGCGTCACAAGGGAAGGGTTTTGCTTGGCCGATGAGTTGACTTGCTCACATTGTTAATTTGGTCACTTTTCATATACATAAGTACATAAGTAAAAGAAAAAAAAGGCTATGTTTCTGTCCCTTAAGTATATCTTTTGCAGGTATTTACTATTTGATTGTGCTGTAACCTATAGATAAAAAGATAAAGTGAAAATGAAAGATGAGCATCTCATCATCTGTGGTGTTAAAGACACTTCTGACCAGTTGATCTGGCCTGGTGCTAATGAAGTTGATATGGTGATGGGACACAGCAGTCTGGAAGCACCAGGGAGGAAGGAAAGGTGGTAGTGTCCTGCATGGCCTGGGAACTCTATGAGTTATGGGCTGACCATCAGCAACTCAGAGCAGTGTATAAAATAGCCTCTGTGAGAGCTCTATCTGATTAAAGCATTATTTGCAGTCTATTTGAGGATAAAGTAAAGGCTAGGATATTAGAGAGGAACTGAACAATGACCAACATACTGTGATTCTCTTGTTTTCAGTCTATGGAGAACAGATTTAAATACTATGGCAATTCTGCTGTATTACATGACGTAAAAACATGCTGCCACTTTCTATCTAGCTAGCCTTTATTGACCTTTAAAACCTGGTTGGTCAATGGGTGTTTTTTCTAACTGGTAGAAAAAGCCAAACTCCTCCAATCCAAGTGCCCTTTGTCCATATTCTCAAAAGTAAGAAAAAGATGAGGAGGAAAACCTTTGTTTTTTCCTATTCATTAATCACCCTTGTTAGTATGGGAGACGCCTGCTCTGCAGCCCGTTAGCCAGCAGCTTCTGGCATGTTTGGGGAATTCTCTGAGTGTCCACTGATTGTTGGCTGCTTTTTTTCCTGCAGAGCTGTGAGTTTAACACTGATTACATGGTCATCTGAGGAGGCGTGTTAACCAAAGTTAATCCCAGGCAGTTCTTTGTGATACAGCAACAGGTATGACGCCGAGATAATGTGATGCGTCTTCCTGCTGGAAAGAGCTGAGAGCAGCCATTCATATGATAATGAGACACATCAACAACCAGCTGACCTCCACCAGACACAACAAATCTGACTACACCTTGTCTGGATACACACACTCTCACCTGGATTGTCACTGAGGACTGAGATAATGTTTTAGAATGTTCAGTTAAATAATAGAAAGTTAATGCAATGCAATCCGATGAAGCAAACACTATTTTAAAACAATAAGGAAAGAATGTGCTGTTGTGATTTTGCTATTTCTCTCTCTCTCTCTCTCACACACACACACACACACACACACACACACACAGTATCAGTAATGGTCCCTCTCAATAGCTGCACCATAATAACTTCCACTCGCCATTCAAATGGAAATCAGCTCAATCATTCATTTCAATGAACATCTGCTCTGTGTGTGTGTGTGTGTGTGTGTGTGTGTGTGTGTGTGTGTGTGTGTGTGTGTGTGTGTGTGTGTGTGTGTGTGTGTGTGTGTGTGTGTGTGCGTGCGTGCGTGTGTGAGAGAGAGAGAGAGACGATACGACCCAATGAAGGACATCTCACACACACTCAGTTAAACTCTCTTCGTGCAAACAGAAACTCGTTAGCAGCCTCTTTATGTCTGCACTTAACCACCAATTATCTGTCATTAAGTGCATCCATGGAGATTCACTACACACACACACACACCTTATCATTCACTCTGTGGACAATGTGTCTAAAATAGTTAAGGCTGTAGAGCCACAATCATTCAAGAGTGAAGGCTTGAGCTTCAGAGGGCTGGACCACAACTTTGTAGCAGCTGGTTGCTGGTGGACAGGGGCCAAAAATGTTTTGCAAAATGTCTTTTAATTTTGCAAAACATTTTTGGCCCCTGTCCACCTTCATTATTAAAGTTATGTCGTGTGTGTACCAGGTGTTTCATAATGTATTTCTACAGAAAAATAAACCCATACCATATATCTATAATAAACCTATATTTCCTTGTCAAAGAGGTACTCCAGCAATTTACTATAATTTCTCTTTTACATGTTTCGGTCACGCTAAAGTTGCTTAAAAAAAAGATATTCAAAGGGTCACTCCAGAGAGAGACAGATTAACAAAGGAATGGTCAGGACAGATATTTTAATTTTTAGTTTTGGTATGGGTGTAACTCCAAAAACTCTCATTTCCCATAATTTCCCATAATGCAATAATTGCATTATTTTACTGAACCCTTGCTGCCTGTTAAAGCCATGTTTTCTCAGACATGACCAAGGTCCTCCAGAGCCATAGAAGACATTATACAGCTATTTTCACAGACTGAGTAGTATTCTTCATGATGAGTAAATGGACCTTTACCTTATGTATAAAGTGAGTGCCCATTTATTATACTGTGCCAATATGTTATATACTTTAGATATTGTCAAATATTATATCAAATAAAGATACTGAATGGATTGAACGCCGTTCTTCTGACTAATGGACAACCTACTCTACCTCTGAGCCACAGCTCAACAGTGTCTACTGTATGTTACTCTAACATCCATTTATTCAGTTTTGAGCAACTCAATCCTTGTCAGTGAAATATACTGGGTTTCAAACTCGGAAAGTGACACTGAAAAATGGCTCTTAAACTTTGCTGCGTCATGTCTCAGTAGAGTCAAAGGGAAGAGGTTCATTTCAGCACGAACAGAGGACTGCTCATTTCAGGAATCAAACTGTTCACACTGATAGCTGCTGACATTTTTCTCTGTGAACATTCATTTGCGACAGAACTACTGAGTGAGCACAAAACAAATGTGAACGATAATCAATCTGCAAATCAAGGTCTGGAGGAGATCTGTGAGTGCAGAACAAGTTTACAGAGTAATGAGGAAAAAACTGATAGCATCCCCAAGACCGCTAAATCATCAGTATGTTGTTGGTTCTGTCCAATACTTCCATGCTGTGGCTCTGACAGTAAACACAACTACATAGAGGAGTAATTATAGAATGTATGTATACTGAATGTCTACTGCAGAAATTAATTGGATACGAAAAAAAATAAATGTTATGAATTGTAACTCCAGATGACTGCAGCAGGGCCATCACATTCTCACTCTTAACTCACTCCTAACCTGCAATGTCTGATTAGACTTTGCTTGCTGAGTAATGCACAGGAAAGGATGAACTCAGGTGACTGCTCTCATGGTAACAACAGTCAGATGAGCTTTGTCATCAGGGTAACATTAATAAACATGTGGTAACAGATGCAGTTTGGTTGGGCTGAAGCTCTAAAAGTAGTTGGCTAGATTTTGAAAAAGATGATGGTATGGGTTAAAATAGGTGCATTATATAACATAGTGACATCTGACCCATTCAACCACTCCAACCTCCCCCCTACATGGACTTTTCTTGCTCTTTATGTTATGTCACCAGACTTGACATGTCAAAACATGACAGCAGAGGGGCACATCCAGAAAGAATGCTAAAGGGGGTACCTACAGTGTCACAGTTTATACCAGGGTTATTCAACTAAAATTCCAAAAGGTCCAGTCAGAGGAAATGTATTAAAGCAAAGGTCCAGAACATCTTAATGTCCAACCTGAGTTAGTGTGATATATGCTGATGTAGCCTAGTAGTTGTATCAACGTCTGCATGTAAACAATAACTGACAAATCAAATAGATTCAGTATGATTCAAAAACATTCTGACGATATTTATTGTCATTTAACATTAAAGTAAACAGACACATTATTCTGTAGATAGGTGAAACGTTCTTGTCTCATTAAGTGAAAGAAGGGCTGCATTTAGAAATAAGAAATAAATAAAATTTGTTTTTGAATAACTGTGCGTCTTAAAATAAAGTTCACAACTTGAGAGAAATAAAGTTTAGCAGCAGCTTTTACCTTTTTCTTTAACTGTCACATCTTGACTGAACAGTCAGCCAACTTTACAATATATAGATCTCAAATCCACGTAGCGTCATGTGGGTTGGCTTCACTCAAATGCAGTTGGTCTATGCGTTTCCTGATCTCGTCAAATTTAAAATCCCCATATAATTCATTGATAATAGGTCCGGGTCCGTATAGGATGGCATCTGGGTCCAGATCCGGACCGTGGTCTGCCAGTTGGTGACCTATGGTTTATACCGTAGGGCAGCTGACAAAGGTGCCATATTTGACACAGTGACTGAGTTGGCAGGACACAGCAGTGCTTTGGGTGAAACTGAAAAACAGGCTTTCATTTATTTATTCTTTTTTTTTAAAGATCTGCCCTGGATATCTGTGAGTCAATAAAAGCTAATTCTTTACGTGCTACTGTGATCCTCCTCTGACCCATCGCTGACAAAAAACAAGTCAAAACTAATTTCTGAACAGAATTAAGGTGAAATGATTTTTCATCACAAAGACCGCAGAGAGAAGAGTGATTGCAAAAGCACGGAAGGTCAAAACACCAGGGACTGAATTGTAAATTGTGGACAGGCCTTTACTAACTTTATCTACAGAGAGAACTAGTCTTTCATTTGAAATTTGAACACAGACGGGTTATTTCTTCAATACATTTTTCCTGTTGTCTGCTCTGCTCCTACCTTAGTTAGCTGTTGATACTGTTTTCTCCTCCATGTTTACCTGTTATCTTGATGAATTCAGTATAATGTACTTTTTCCCCTTTATTTTATTCTTTATTTCATTATTTTAGATTTCCACACAGCAAATTCCATCAGTACAGCAGAGTCAAGTTATTTACCGCTCAGCTGCTTTAAATCTCTCTCTTGAACACAAAGACAGCTTAACTAATTGAATCTGATAACTTTTTACGTTATTTTGCAGTTGTGTCAGTCACTGTTGACTTTCTCTCATATTTCTGTTGTTTATTCATTTATAGTTTATCTGATAGGGGCAGCTACAATATACATGGACAAACTGGAAAACAACTATCCAAGTATGGATGCAGCCACCTCAGCTGGGCCACGACAGGCCCTGGCCGGTGGATCTTCACCAGGCTGCTGCTGCTGCTGGACACTGGGCCAAAATGAAATCCCCCTCACTAACATAGAGAACATGGCGCCCTAACCTTATCAGGACAGGGGGCGGGGCGGGGGGGGATCATAGTGGCTGGAAGTTGGCTTGGAACTTAAGATGCTTTTGGTTGGGGGAGGCAGTTGGGAGTGGCTGCATCTGTATCATAGCGTTCACACTGACACACTTTTAAAAACATTACATTTAAGAAGTAGATGAGTACATGTTTGTTGTTGAATTAACCAGGTTTTGATTGCAGTGATCAGGTTGCAGTATAGTATAGTATAGTAAATAAAACCTCTATAATTTATTTTAGTACATGTAATGGTTTTTCATGCATCCTGTCAATTTGTCTGTAATGGGATTGGCTGTGGGGTGGGAGCTACAATAGAAGCGAGTGGCTGAACGAGCAGCAGCTACAAGCAGAGCTCACAGAACATCGAGTGGGACAGAAGATGAGAAATGCAGTAAATTATTATTACATGGTGTAAGTTGCCATTTGTAAATGATAGCGCTGTAGAAACTAGACTGCTTTTTAAGACTGAAGACAAGTGAAAAGCTGTGAGTGTGTCTGCACTGTAAGTATTGCAGTATGTATGTAATAGTTGATGTATAGTTTCTTCTTTCCTGGCTTAGCCGTCACAGTCAGTGCCACATTAGTACATTGTGTCAATAACTGCAAGTACTTAGTTTCTTTTACTTCTGCAGTTTTTGTTTCTCGGATTGTTTGTGTTGTTAACTGCTATAAAATGTTAATTCCAATAGAAAATATATACCAAAAGGTTAAAGGGGAATGAATAAAAATAATGAATGATAACTTTCTTTAGTTTATTCTACATGAAAGGTCAGCAGGCTGCTATTTTCTTGGTTTATCACCACTATTACCTTTAGCGTGCATTTTATTTTTCATATTAGAATTTTCTTCCTTTTAATTAGTGCAGTGCCATTTGTAGTGCGTGCCAGTTGGAAGGACAGATTGCTTGGCATCTAGCATTTCTGCTTTCAGCAGGCTCGCCTGTTCAGAGCATGTGGCTGATCAGAACACATGTCCATTTGGCCCCACAAAGTGCTCCTTGCAGGGTTATCAGGAACTGCTCATCTTTAACACTTTGCACTTGATACTGCATTCCCTTGGGTCCTTAGCAATAAAGCCAAGGGTGAAGCCGATTGGATGAGCAGTTGTCAAGACTATGAAAGGACAGACGCACAAAAACACACAGAAAATCCTTCCATTTTGATGAAACTAGATAGATTTGTGATTTAGATATTGGGGTGAATATAGTTAAGTCTTGCAGTGATAAAAGATGGACAGTTATGCTTCTTCCTCAGCTGCAGCTCACAGCAGGAAGACTTCCAGCTGGTTGCTATGACAGCAGTTTAATGGGCAGCAGCGGTCGTCATCAATGCCGGATGACACAGTAGATGTGAATAATGTCGAATTAGCTCAGTGCAGCCCCCGCTGACCGACAGCCCTGACCCAAGTCCTGTCAGATCAGTACAGTTGTGTTCCTGCTGGGAGACACAGCCGGACCGAGACACCTGGGGCCGACCTCACCTGTCCGTCCCAGCTGGTGCTGTCTGTACGGGCGGACAGGTGAAGCCAGCGTGAAGATAATCTCTCAAGACAAAGAGGCAGGGTGGAGGAGAGAGGACACTCGCAAACAGTCACATCATAGCAAAGAAAGAATCTGAGAGACTGAGAGAGAGCAGTGCAAGGCCAAAGGTCAAACAAATTGCAACCTGAGGCATGAGGGGTTAAAGTGTAGAGGTTGGTAAGGAAAGAGGGGAAGAAGGAAGGAAAGAAAAAGCACTGTAAAATCAGCTAGCACATTGTGCTAAAAGGGTAGAACACATCAGAATAACTTGTAATTCTAAAATCACCTCCCACCAGCAGTGAGTACTATTTTACATAATACCAATTCCCACACAAAAGAACACACAGATGGAAGGATTAAGGACGGCAATGAGAAAGAAACGGAGAGCGATCTGATCAGTGGTAAGGAACGGGAATCTCCCAAGATTCATTACAAACATCCAAACAATCTGCAGCAGCAAGAGAGGCGATGACAGATGGTAGAAATGAGCAGATGTCTGTAACTAATCACCCCATACTTTTCACTTTCATGAGATAAGTGCTTTTTTCCAGAATAAGGTGAGGAAGGTGTTGCTCCTCAAGGTCACACGTGGCCGGTAAGATCTGAGCATCAGCTGTTAACTTTAAGCTCGAACACAGTGTGATGGGTGGTAAACACGGAGCAGGTCAGTTAAGTCCTTTCTTTTCCCCTCTGTGACTTGATTGAGTTCAAATCCTGGATTACAAAGCTTAAGAGACAAAGGCAGGTCAAGATGATTTGATTTTGTCGGCAGGGCGCATTAAAAACGTGCAATCAGGCAGAAAGAAATGAACAGCAGCAGCAGCAGCAGCAGCAGCAGCAGCAGCAGCAGCAGCAGCGCACTGGACAGACCGAGACAGATTAAACAGTCTAAATGTGACCAAAGAGCAGGCGTCGTTTTAATCTGTAACACCAGACTGTTCATAAAGAGATGCTGATTAACTGAGGTGAAGAAAGAAAGAAGATATTTAGAAACAAAGGAAGAAGAAGAAGAAATGAAGATGTGCTGTAAAAGATCTTAGTTATTAGCTTTACTATTAACTGACAGATAATACAGCTTTGTTGCCAGAAGAGCGGCTAACGAATATCCTTAATTTGATTCTATCTTCAAATTCTAAAAGAACAGACATTGAATTGTGAAAATCAATATTAATTGTGAGGAAAAACAAAAGATCAAAAGAGTCCCGGGCTGCTGCACTGAATACACAGCATGACGGACTTGAGTCACAAAACATCACTTTCAATGACTGAAAATCAAATGTAGGTCAACCTGCAACATTATGTCTCCACTATAATCAATGATCCTGGATACACCAGGCTCGACAGCAGCTACAAGCGTAAGCAGCAGTAAGGCCAGTCTTCCATTATGTAGCAATGTTGATAGGCCTAGTCAGTTTAGCAAAACCCGGGAATGTGCTTAATGTTTTTTTTGCAAACGTTTTTCTGCATTTAACATGCCCATGTTGAATGTTAAAATGATCTTTTTTTGCAATATCCGCACATGGCAACTACTGAATGGTTGGGAAAGGTTGGGTGAAGAATGTGAATGTAGGCTCCATATGGTTAGCGATGGGCAACAAAAGCACTTGGCTAAGGTTACAGACACATTAGTAGTAGGTCTGTGATGGATGTGAAGTGCATATAAGCTGGATGTAGTACGTGCCCATCCACCACCAATTGCTTTCAAGGCTCTGTACATGATCACAAGAACCTTCAACTGGATTCTGAAATTTATGGGAAGCCATTGAAAAAAAAAATCAATATTGGTGTTACATAGAACCTTTTGGAGGACTTGGTCAAAAGCAGCATTTTTGGCCACTTGGAAGCAGTCCAGGAATTTCTCACTAAGGCAGGTGAAAAGGGAACTGCAGTAGTCAAGAAGGAAATAAATGTGTGAATAATCATCCATCTCAGGTAGAGACAAAAAGAACCCGAGTTTAGCAACGTTCCTCAGCTGGTAGAAGGTAGAAACAGGAACAAAACAAACCATTTATATACTGGTCAAGAGAGAGACGGAATGAGGGAGTCTCAAGTGTTTTGGATCTGATAATGATGAATAATGGAAACAGAAAAGGAGGGTTTCAACATTAGGAAAATACAGGCCATACTCATTTTCAGTCTACTGGCAAGTCACACAAGTTGTTCAAAGCACCAGGTTTCAATTTCAGACCTTTTAAATATTCACAGCAGTTTAAGGTGAACACCTGTGTAACACCAGTCAAGCCTTACCTTGTGATGCAAACTGATTATTCCTAATCCAAAATCATTGAATATGAACCTCACATAAATATATACTTTTAGGTGAATTGCCAAAGCACCATGGAAAGTCATGCTACATTAGCTACTCACAGTTTTAGTTCGCACTTGATGTACCGACAACATCACTGGATTAGATACGAAGGGAAATATCTGACCATAGCGATTATGAGCCAGCAGCTGAAGTTACAAGGAGCATCAAGTGTCATCATAATCATGGTTTTAATTTGATACAAATGTCACCGCACAAATCTTTATAGTGTATTTCTATACAACCTCTGGTATAAATGCATTATTATATCTGCCTCCTCCATTTCTCCAGTGTCATAGACTCACTGCTCAAGAGCAGATATATCAAGGCCAAAGTGACATCAAACAGATCCAGTTGTGACTCAGTTTTTCCCCCACAGGCACCAAAAAGTTGCCTTAATCTAATCAAATTAAATGCTTCTTCAAAAAATGCTTTTTATAACTTCAAACCTACTTAAGGAAGAAAATGTGAAAGGAGGGACGAGTGGAAAAATAGGAAAGGAAAGGAAGAAGAAAAAGAAAGAAAGATGAGGGCGCTCGGGAAGCTAACTAGGATCTGGCTGCTAACATGTGTGCTCTTTTCTGTTTTTTACACCTGTTCAATCAAACTGTAAATCAGATAGCTTTGGAGCTGTTGGAAGGAGGGTTGTTTAAACTTGAGCTAGCTGAGTTTCCTTCTGCTTTCAGTTTTCCTGCTCAGATAAGCAGGACCTTCCGCTGTACTGAACACACACAGACGAAAACTGAATCAAATCTGGTAGGATCATTACTGTGAGGTGGCAGCTAACAGTCTCTTATACTTTATATTACACTTTTACACAACACCTGACTGACTGTTGTCTTTATTGCCAAGTGCCTTTAATTATCTATCTATTCATCCCTCTGTTCCCTGAAGGATACATAAATAAACTAAATCAAATTCAATTGAAGTTAAATTATATCAAAAGTAGTTTTTATCCAATATGGAGCAACAGAGAAAACAGGTCAGTGAGTGGTGAGCAGTTTAGGCGGATTACTTTTGGTGGTCTTGGCTGGACCACTGGACATATTGACGGACTTAAATCCTCCGTCTGTATTAGTGAAGACGCCCCCTCTCTACAGGAGCTCTGTGACCTGCCCACTCGCTCTGCTCTCTCTCTTTCATGTCTTTCAGTCTTTTTGGGCGAGCAGTGGCGGGCCGGCCGGTGGCTCAGCAGGGGAGTTTGGCAGCTTGTTAAATGTTTTCTAAAACACCCACAGTAATTCACAGAGCCTGTAATTAATCAGGAGAGAAGCCCCGCAGCCACAACTAGTCTGTGTGTGTTTTACTGTGTGTGTGTGTGTGTGTGTGTGTGTTTTTATGCCGTTTTTCCTGGAGAGGGGACTCATGATTCCACAGTGAATTGAGACAATCACAGCAGACCACGGAGACTAAATCTGTGTTTTACTGCTGTGAATTTATGTGTGTGTGTGTGTGTGAGAGAGATCAACTCAGTGAATTTTCTGGTGCATTAACAATGTTTCAATTAAAGACAAGCCATTCTCATTTTCAGCACAAGCATATAAAGGTCCACTTTAGTTGTGGTTGCACCACAGGACGACATTACTTCATTCATGGTTTATATTTTGGATGTCACACTTTGAAGTAACTGAACAACACCTCCAAATAAAATTATATAATTTTATAATAAATAATTATATAATTATATCATACATAAATACACAACAGCTTGATTAAAGTTAACCTGAACGACACTGTCACTGTACAGTTCTTTTTTGACCAAATATTAATAACAGAAGGTGAAGGTGAAGTCTTTAATAAAGTCTGTGTAAAGAAAAATGCAGAGGTTCTTTTCTGAACACATCATACATGTTAGAAAATGACAGCTGAAAACACGTGAAAAGACTGAACTATGTGGTACTTCATTGTTGAGTTAGTCTGCTTCTGTCACCATTTTTGTGCTCAGGACTATTTGGGGCTGGGCTGAAATGGTGACTCCATGACGCAGTCTAACACAGCTATGTAACAGAGACCCTCTTGCGAGAGCCGTCTTGCACTCTGGAGGGGTTACTGTGGCAACTAAGATAGCAGTTTAGCAGCTTGCGGCTTGCTAGCTGCCAGCGGAACTGTGAAAGACTAAAAAAAATCAGAAGAAAAAAAAAAAGCAGATTAAATGTGACAGAGGAGGAGGGAGACAATAAACAGCAGCTATCAGTCTGAGTGAAATCACGGTTTCAAGACAGTCTTTCTGGTCTTAGTGCCTTCAGAGGACCAGCCCCCAACATTTCAAAAACAAGAATGCTCCTCATTTATTCCTGATTTTTAAACCTTATAGTACAGTTGGCATTTATTTAATGGTTCAAATTCAGCTGGGCAGTTAATAACACAAACTTACAACACATATCTATTATTGCTTTACATGGATTTCAAACCTGTGACTCTCTGGAGAACACAAATACTCTTAAATTGGTGCAAATTGGAATGACAATTTGAATTTTGTGCATTTTATGGCCCTTCAGTACAATGTCGAGTTGACTGAGTGTTTCTGTAGTACCCACAGCTCCAACAATGTAAGACATCTCCACTCCAGCTTATCTCATTGGATCAATATTTGGTCAGTTAAACTTTCATTCATATCATATCCAACATCTCTACCATGCAACATTAGCAATCTTACCTTTATACGCCTTTATAATACATTATAACAACACCTCTACTACTGCAATGCATCCATCTATCCACTGTCTTATCCTTCAAGGCCAGTCTCAGCTGACATTAGAGGTACACCCTGGGCTGGTTGCCAGTCAATCGCAGGGCCGACACAAAGAGACAACCACTCACTCTCACACCTCCGGGCAATTTAGAGTCACCAATTAACCTGCATGTCTTTGGACTGTGGGAGGAAGCCGAAGTACCTTCTGGAGTGAAACCACAGAAACACAGGGAGAACAAAAGTGCTGCCCACTACTGCAATATAACTTCCACAGTAAGACTGTAAAAACACTTTACAAACATTGTAATAAGGGTTTTCATGGGTCCAAACCCTACTGGACCTGATAATATTAAAAAATATATATATTAACACGTTTTTGCCCAAGATATTACATACTATCTGAGCATGTGCGATGATGGGTCATGGGCCTATTTCATGGACACGACAAACCCAGTAATTAAAATTGTGAGTAAAGATACTGTTCTACTGCTAAAGATGTTAATCGTGTCAGATACAACATATAGAGGCCTGACAAAAAGAGACCAAAATAATGAAAATGTTTGCCCAGCAGAAAAAAATGAGACAAAATGGGGTATGATGATACACAGACTGACAGACAGACTGATCCAATAGAATCTTGGATCCTAGAGTATGGGTAGACCCGTGAAGACCTCTACACTATAATGCCACTGTGAAAACACAAAAACAGCACTAACAAAACACACTATAGCAAACTATAACACTGTCTGTTGACAGTTGCTCATGTAATGAAGTTGTATAAGCCATTACATCTTTGGTTTTATTCGTCCATTACAATCCATCGCTAACACCAGCAGCCGCCGATGACAGTGGCACACTGAATATGACTGATAGCTGCAGTCCTGGCTCTGTTTCTCACTGCTTTCATTAAACCGCTAACAGGAACCAGCTAATGAGCCGGGCTGCACTCATTATTATGGGAAACAACACACACATTCGTTATCCTAATCATCTAATCATGGTCACTGCCCTGTGGAGTCAGAACACACACATCTCCATACATCACCACACTGTGGATATTCATCAGCATCTAACTGCCTCCATTTGGAAAAACAAAGTGTAATGGGGCATATTAGCACAACATATTTCTTCTTTATTAGTTTAATGTAAATGCGAGACAGATAATGGAGAAGTGAGCTTGTCACATGTCCAACAACAGCCAACTTTTCCATTAAAATGCCTTTATTTTATCTGTAGGGTTTTTATGGGTCTTTTTTTGTATTTATTACTGAAGCATTAAACAGTAATTAACATTGAACTCTTTTTGCATGTCCTCAGTGGACTTTTGGCCTCAGTAAATGTAAAATTAGACTTTCTGCTGTTCCATAAACAGCAGGATTTAATTCCCAAATCCTTAGAATTAATAAGCAGAAAAACATTTACATAAAATGTGAAATCCATGCAGCATATATGGCGACCAAAATGGCATAGAGCTGTAAGTTAAATGAGGTGTCTTGCTGCCAAAGGGAGTCTTGTGCCCCGTTTGACAGCATCATTCTGGATGCCATAAAGACTGAAATAAAAGTCTATATTAAATATAATAGTCTCAACGTATAGCCCTTCTGCTTTCTAATTTCTAATGCTTTTTTTCATTCCCTCATTTTTTCCCATTCACTCCTACATGACTGTTGTGTCAAGCTGCTGAAAGGCTTTTAGTGTGAATCACTTGTACAGAAAATGTCGAGAATGGAAATTGCCTGTTACCTATGTGTTTGTTATCCATATACAGGGGAACATGAGTATGCAGAGAAAGTGTGTAAATGCAGCATGTTCTAGCTGCTTACCTTATCAAATGTATTTAATTTGCAGATGAGGCACAGAGAGATAAAAGGCAGACAGATGGAGAGATAAATAAATAAATCCGGGGTGCATTCACAGATAGTAGCATGCTCGTCATGATAAGAAAAACCATAGTCTAAATCCTTGTCTGCTTCAGCTCTGAAATGTTTTATCAAAGACCATTTAATGGGAAAAAATGACTTGAATGAATTGAATACATAAGGTGTAGAAAATCTACAGCTCAACCTTAATGTGTTTGTCATAAATGCTGAAATTACTCGGTAGGTTCATCCAGATCAGACCTGCTTCAATTTTGGATTTCTTTAAATTATTTTCCTTTATTCCTTCATTTTTCCCCCTTTTTAATATCTCGCCTTTGTTTTCTGTAATCACTGACTAATCACCACCCACTCATTGAGTGTAGGTGTATTACGTGGTGCTGGTCCTTCTCTGTGGGAGGCCAGAGAAGACAGTATTCTCACTCTGGATGGAGATGGATTTCAATTTGTGGTCAAATCTTTCATGTTGGAGGTCTTGGGAGTTGTTTGTTTATTCTGAGTTGATCAATTGTGGTTTTGATCTAACATGGTTGCTTTGACATGTTTGCTGGGATGACATTTCTTTAGCGTTTTTAGTTGTGCAATTGTGTTGTGGTTTGGTTATGAGGGTTATTTTTTTTGTTTAGTGCGTCCACACTGCTCAGAATGGCCTGAAAAGAAACAAGTTTGTAAGGGTAGATTGGTGAACAAAACACCCATGTTTTATTCATGTAAGCCTCCACCTTGATGCTGTCAACTCTCCTATTTCCCCGTGCCAACATGCATCAACTCCAGGGTTTCTGTTTTGTGTTCAA
Source organism: Pempheris klunzingeri (assembly GCF_042242105.1). Taxonomy (NCBI): domain Eukaryota; kingdom Metazoa; phylum Chordata; class Actinopteri; order Acropomatiformes; family Pempheridae; genus Pempheris; species Pempheris klunzingeri. The sequence continues at coordinate 8,736,532 of NC_092030.1, forward strand.
TTGTTTTGTTTGTGCAACATCCCTATTTTCAGTCAAAACCATAAGTGAGACTGAGATGGATAACAGTGGGGATGGTATTGTAAGTAGAAAGATGGGTAGTTTGACTTTTCTTGAGGAGACTTCTTTCAGATTTCAGTCTTCCCTTCTAAGATTTATTGTGAAATGTCAGGAACGCAGAAAACACATGGATCTATTGATATTAATGAAAAAGCATTATCTCCACCAACAGTTGTTCCCCCTTTTACTTTATTTTGCATGAGAGAGGAAAAAGAGTCCAATGCGCCACCACAGCTAACCTACAATACATTTTTACCATCACATATTTCCAAATAGTTATAGTGCACCAACTAAAGTGGAATAAAACATGTTGACTGTATCCAGCAGTCATTATTAGCTGATTTATGCTCACATGCTCTTTAGCCCCCTTCTATTTGCTATACATCTAGAAACTGATCCATTCTAACATATGCATTCACAGCCATTTCAATAGTTAATTGTTCTGCGAACATATTATGGTTTAAATGAGGGAATGTCATCTTACATTCCTTATGCTTTGCCTGTTTTAGTTATCAATAGTGAAAACCAATCAATTTTAATTATTTTTACATATTGGTGGGAAGGTGTTGCAGTTTTTCCTTTTTGAAGTCCAGGGGAGGGGTCCAAAGAAGTGTGTGTGTATATATTTTTCATATTTTCATACACCCCTTAGGAGTGTTTTAGCTTATATACTTTACAGAAACATCCTGTGAGTTTAAGAAGCCCTAAAAGATTATCTGAGCAGTAACATGTTTTCGTAGCACTAATTTAACATGTCAGAATACAGCGCTTTATGATCACATCCCAGATGGGACATACTGCAGACACAGATTCCTCCTGCTTATCATAAACATCATGTGATGTTTGCAGGCAGCCACTGTTGAGAGCAGAGTGTAAACAGAATATGAATGTGATGTGAACACAGAGACAGACTCAGAGGGGACGCTGAGACAAAGACATGAAAGGACAGAGACGAGTGGAGAGGCCCAGCTGGAAGGAGAATGAAAACACCGGAAGGTTAATTTGCAGATTTTCTCCCGAGAGTTGAACAAACAACAGCTGCTTTTGTTTGATTTCAACTCTCAGCCCACAGAAAAAATACTGTCTTTGTTTCATTAAAGGTAAAGCAAAATCTGATGTACTGTCGGCTGGTGATAAACCCTGTATTCAAAGTCATTTCTTCCTTGACATCTTGCGTGCACTAGGGATGTGCAGAGAGCCCAGTATTTGTTTCTGTATTTGTTGAGGCAGAAAAATAATTGCATTTGACTAAAAGTGGAATGTGTGTAACAATCCTGTTTTTGTTTTATTACACCTCTAATTATAGCACAATAAAGTGTTAAAATAATGTTTCTTCAATAAACTATTGTGGCGAAGAAGAGTTTCCACACCAGGTTTCAAACTCCAGTCTAACAGACTGTGCACAGCTGCACTGACTACTCAGACAGAGGCCTCAGCACGGCCATACGTACATACCTGCAGCTATTTACGGAAATATGACACACAGATAGTACAGCAGGGAGGAAAGATGGAGATAATGATTTAACCTTGCTCCGCTAAGAGTCCCCACCTGCTTGCTCTTATTTGTCATGATTTTTTTTTATAATAAAAATATTTCTTTAACTATTTGTATGAATTGAATATTTGTAAAAAAAAAAAAAAACACTATTTGTGTTTATCTGAATACTGTCTTAAGATTTGGCTCCATTCCCACTGTGCATTAGGGATATAAGATGATAACTTGTTTTGCTCCTCATATGATTTTACAGTCCTTCTTTTACCACAGAAATGAAATACATGGAATAATGACAGTAAAATAAAGACTGTGAAGTGACTGACCTGAAGTGATTTATAGCACGAAGACCACAATAGCATATGTTTACATTGCAAGTTTAGTACATTAGCCGGTTAAAAGTGGTTATGGCAGACAGTGGGGGAGGATCAGCAAAGAGAAAAAGAAAAGAATTTACCAAAAAAGGGAATAGTGACAGAGCATGGTCGGGCATTCAACTGATTGAGAGAACATAGCAGGAATTTGAAAGGCTCCAAAGCAATCCTGAATAAGCCCTCTTCAGTAATAACAGACATCATTTTACATGTTTTGGTGGCCAAAACAAAGCTAGCCAACACTTTGGCTAACACTAGCTGGACGTAGCAAACTCGAGCTGCATCTGTCGAGCAAAGCAAGTCAGATCAAGATCTTTATGACACTCCTGCAAATGCACACAGGATTGTACAGCAAAAAGCTGAAGCTTAACAGAAAGGCAAGGAGCAATTTCCTCCATGATTCGCACAACAAAAGCTGAAATAACTGCATCCGCAATAACTTTTTTAAAACCCTGTCTGACCAGCCTTTAAACTTCTGAATCTGTTACTCAAACTGGACTTCCTGGATCGTAGTTAATGTCTCACCGGTATCTGAAGCCACACACACACAGCCCCTTGCGTTGGTCTAATGTAGGGCTGTTTTTTCTCCTCACAAACATGGATGGCACAGAAATAACTGGTCGTGTCAGACTGATTAAGACACTAATGAAGTCACCGCTAATGTCCCTGACGGTTGTAATATGACCAGTGATCCAATTCTGACTGTGGACAAAGTTGCCTCACAGCCCAGCACTGCTCCTGGGGTGTTGCTAGTGACAAGGTGATGTTGAGTGACTTCATGCACGCTGAGCCTCCCCACAGAGTGCGCTGACTGTGCTTTGTGTGTAGCACGTGGCTATGAACATGTGATCTAGCCAAAATGAACATTTGTTTCAGCCTTGAGATTGCAACAGGTCTGTGCTATACACAAACTAGCAAGTAGCCATATAGGTACTTTGTCACTGGTTATGAAAATCCAATAATATTGCAACAAAGCTATACTTTATAATGTTTGCTTCTAACCACACCAACAATCAGCTGTTGTTCAGGTGTCTGAATACACCTGAATACATGAGCAGTTTTAGTGTGAATGCACCAGCAGCTGTGGAGCAGTCAGACAATAAATACAAACATATTTTATTTATGACAACCTCCTGAAGCAAACAGATGGCTCCGATTTTATATTTCATGACTGCATTTGATTCTGGATATGATTCTCTGTCCCTAAGAGTGTCTGCAAACAGGAGGGCTTCTGTCAGCAGAGGAATGTGGATGATTTTATGTTCTAGTTTTTTTTTTCATTATTTTCATTGTTTTGGGGATGTCAGGGTGTTAACAGTTTCCAGTCAGATTTTGTTATTCCTTCCCACGGGAGCTTGAGAAGTGACACGGCTTCATTGTTTAATTTTTCACAAAACACTAAAGGTGTGTGTTCAGGTTCTTGTACTTCTATTTGTCTATGTGATGACCTATGTGAGTTTGGGGAATGAGGACATTCAGTCCAGTCCCTGTTTATGGTACGAGAGTGTTTTTGGGTCCCCCTTCAATGCATATCTTCACTTCTTTTCTCTTTCTCCCCTCATTTCCTGTCACCTCTATACTGTCAAAAAAGTACTTGTGCATCAACTCACCCAGTACATTCAGCTCTGTGTGTGCAGTGATGTTGTGGTTCTTGTTGGTAGCTGTACAGCTGTAGCTGCCCGAGTCATCGTCAGTGACGCTCCTGATGATCAGATTGCTGCCCGCCAGCAAAGAGTACTTCTTATTCCTACAGAGAGAGAAACAGTTAGGTAGTTTTCTTCTGACACATTTGTTTTATCAGTTGATGGTCAACAAATCCTATAAAAAAAACTTAGATTCCTCCTGTATGAATGATGTGTGAATGGGTCAATGAGGATGTGATGTAAAAGCACTTTGAATGGTTGAAATAATAAGAGGCACTACACAAGGACAGACCATTTACCATTACCCAAAACCAAATGAGTCAGTCTGTCCCCTAGTTTTTCAGACTTCCCCGCCTTGCTGGTTCCTACATACACACTGTAGGTTCATCTTTGAAAATGACTCAACAAAAACAGCTGATTATTGTAGTTGTTAGGCAGTTACCCAAATAAGAGGAAATAAGGCATTTGTCTGAGACTATTTTCACCAGCAAATGAAGTATCTGTTTAGTGAGTATTTGGGCAGCAGGATGGTGAGATAAACTGAGATAAAATATACTCCAGTGTGTGTGTTCATGGCAATGAAGGAATGTGTCACCAAGTGCAACAGTGGTGCTCACTGATGTGTTTTTTGGACATTATACATATGATATATAATCACTAGACATAGACGAATTATTGGGCCATGCTTGGATACCAGTGGGGCTCTATTGGGCAAAACCACACCCTGAGTGGATACTCGGTTACCATGTGGGTTAAACATGGATTATTTTAGGATAGCGTGACATAAAAACTTATTCAAACAGTCAATCAGACAGACCAGCTCTGGATCAGTTCCTCTCCTCTCCTCCACTGGATGCTCGGAGTTGGATATCCGCAAGCAGAACATTCCAGCACAGCGTCAGTTCCCAGCAGAGCTGTTACCCTGGAGGGACGTTGGAGGAACTGAAGGTTCCTGCTCACCCCGGGCTCTGAGAGACAGAGACAAGAAGAGAGGGAGGAGTGAAAAGAGATATATTAGGAGTGAAAAGGCACATTCGAGAGGTTCAGCTCTGATGGTGGCTGATGAGGCCTGGCTCACAATTGGATGGGTGTTGAATTAGTCAAGTTCTTTAGTGTTTATTTTTTTCAGTGAAGATGTTGAGGATGGTGTGAGCAGAGAGGTCAACATATTATGTCAACTCGCCGTATGTAGTGTTAGTGAGCAAATGTGAACAAATGAGCAAGAAAGATTTTAGGACATTTTGGCATGGACTGTTATGGTAGTGGTCATTTCTGTTGAACTATCAGCGTTTTCATCAATGGAAAGTAGCACTAAACACAAAGTACAGTTGAGTCATTGAAGGACTTTGGTCATAAATAAACATTGACCTGATGATGATACTAGAGGAAAAGTCATGGCGTCATCAAGTTATTAGGATTCATCCTCTGGGACCATGAGAGTCTAAACCAATGAGATATTATTATTAGTAGTAGTAGTGTTATAATTAGTATTATTATTATTATTATTATTATTATAGTCTTAGAAGTGGTCCAAAGTTTTGGATTTTACTCAGCTATGGTTGAGGTTCTGTTAGATTAAGGCACAAAAGCAGCTTAGAGAAGGGAAAGGGTTAGGGTTAGTCATGGGTTAAGTACTACTTGTACAAGGTTAGGGGACTATGAAGTCATGGTTACAATAATAAATGGACTGTACTTGTAAAGCGCCTTTCTAGTTTTCTCAACCACTCTGTGCTGTATCACTACATTCATATTCACACACTGAGGACCAGAGGCTATTATGTTCAGAAATAGAGACTAACTACTCACATACCAAAGCACAGCTTGGGAGCAATTAGGGGCTCAGCACCTCACCCAAGGAAACTTCAACATGCAAAATGAAAGAGCCAGGAATCAAATTGCCAACCTTCTGATTAGCGGGCGATCCTCCCTACCACTGAGCCACAGAGCCCAAACAGTTAGCTAACTTATGGTTAGTTAGCTAATGGCAGCAGCCATGGTGAAGAGAAACCAATATTGCCTAACAGGAGGGAAGAGTTTTGTTGACCCATCCCTCTACCCGTAACCTCAGCTTTGTGACTCTATAGGAACATCACACTAATTCCTCCTTTGCTGAGGATGAACATCACTCATGATTACTATGGCTGCTAGTTGACCTTGGCATGAACTTAACCATATTGTTGTTTTGGAGGATTTACTGGAAAGGCTGATGCTCTACTTTATCTTGGGAGGACAGTGTCCTAGAGCCATACATTTAACAAAGATATCTAATTAGCATTAGAGGAGAGCTGGCCATTCAGAGGGAGCTGCAGTCAGCAGTTAGGGACCCAAAGAAGAACCACAGGATTTATCTTCGTCTGTCAGAAATGGGAATACAGACACAATCTGACACTGCAGGGATACATTCAAAAGATGAAAGAAGATGATTAAGAAATCAAGGCTCACAATGCGTACAGTCAGAGGAGGTTAAACACGATGCAAAACGTCCCACTTTGTGAGAAGTGACCCTCGGAGACCCTGGTCTTAGATGGCCAAGAAATCCTTTGCATCAGAATTTCAAGCTAGATGTGGAAATACTCCTCTGATGGACAAACCATCATGATTGGCTGATGATTAGCTGTTTGAATCCCAAAATATCTCAGTATAGGCGTCTCTAAAAGTTGACATAGACAAGTCTTTCATGTTTTTAGATCTCGTCTAAGAAAAAGTAAGGCCTGAGGGGACACACAGACACTCCAGCAGTGGGTCAGCTGAGGTTGTGTTCGCCCTCAGGTTGGCCCGAGGGCTGAAGGGTTCTACAAGAGCAATGAGACGATTTTCTTCAAGAGACAGGAAGTTACATCAACACCCCATGGCACTGACACACAAAAACACACACACACACACACCTTCACCCAACTATAAATGAGTATTTAGTCATTTCCCCTCATTTCTTCAGCTTGAAATGAATCTAATTTAAGAAAATAAAAACATTAACTTGTGATTTTCAAAAAGAAAACAGGAAGAGCATTGATTTTAATTCCAATTGTTAGCTGTTTCACTACAGGTCACTCTTGACGTTTAGATCTCATTCTAAATTTGACTGTATATGATATTTTGAAATGCTACAATTCAGAATAAAATTATCATGATTATCACCATTGTGATTATAATTTTATTTAATTTCTTTTCATTCTAATTTTAAACTATTTGTATTTTCATTCATTTATAGATACCTCTTTAAATGGGGGTTTCTAAATGATCTTAAATTCATTATAATCTTATTTTGTATTTTCATGTTTTCATACATTTTATTTTTGTAAATCATTTGGTATACTCTTTTATTTAGATAGTCTTTTCTTCAGTACAATATAGCAGTACAGTCTGCAATATAAATATGTAAAATTCAACAACCACTACAATACAATCAAAATTGTATTACATAGGTCAGATTATAGTCTATCCAGTGTGTGTTTACTGCAGTAGAGATAGATCTGTCTGATTCAAATACAGACAAAATAAATAATGACGTAAAGCTGTGTGACCTCCAGATTAAGGAACAAAAAAAGACACAAGCAGAAACCTGGGCAGTGAGCCAGAGGAGAGAAAATAAGGAGAAGCAGGAAAAATGTCCACGCAGCTGATTTTTTTGGTTGGTCACAGAGATGAGTGAACAGCAAAGGATCACAGAGATAATCACTGAACGACAGTGTGACTCCTTTAATGTTTTCACAGACACGCCACCAAAGGAGGCTGTCAGCAAATCAGATGACACACTGACACCACTCGCATCACAATGAGGACGAGGAGCTGGGGCACACTCTCTGATACGAACACACACAAACACACACAAAATACATGTAGACAAATACACACAGCACTTATATGGAAAGTGCTATATTTCTGTCATTTGTTTCCAGCACTGTTCAATTGTCCCTTTAATGCTTCTCCAAATATGATTATTGGATATCATTCAGTTCACACATTCAACAGGCTCTTTTTGCTTTCTACAGGCCAGGTTATTAAAAAGGTTATTGTGTCATGTTATCATTCAGGTGGGTTTGTGTCTAATCCTGTTATCTTGTTTTCTTGCAGTGTTCCTGTGGAAATTGTGTTATTTGCCCAGTCAACCCATCCTTTAAAAACAAAGCTAACTAATCAGACTCTGAAGAGCTGCTCTTTTAAAATCTTGAACGTTCAGAAATTCTACGGGAGGACTTCAGATTTTGTTCCTCATCTTACACTGGAATTGGGTTGGAAAGAGATCTTATAACAGCCACTATAGACGGTAGATACTATTACAGTGACCAAAAACTTTCACCATTTCATTGTACATATGGATGTGTAAGTACTGTTTTAAGACAAACTTCAGTCTTTAATCATTAATCTGACTGCTTTATCCAGCTTGGAGCAGAGCAGAAAGTAGGACACATGGGAATCAGGTGGTGCCAGCTGATAATGTCTGACCTTTGACCTCCGAGCCCCTCTGATGGTTCCATCTAATAAAAACTTTATATGGTCAACGTGAATAAAATCTTTATGGAGTCAGAATTATTAAAGCTTAATACATCTGTTCTATTAAAACTTTATACAGATCGAAGAGAAAAAAAAAAGGATAAAAAAGTATAAAACTAAAAACTTTGTCACATGAAACTATTTGCTTAGCTACGGGGGTGAGGGGGAGGGGGGTGAAAATCATTAACCGTTATCCATCTGATCCATTTGAACCTCATACTGAACAAAGTGAACGAGGTAAAACTTTGTGAGTGATAAATTTAGGAAATGCTTGAAAGCAAAACTACAAAACGTCCCCAGAGTCAAGCAGATCGCTATTTCAGAAATAGGTCCAGGGCATGTTTAACCTAGTTTAGCACAAAGTCTAGAAGTACAGGGAAAGTGCAAGCGTAGCTCCACCCAAGGACAAAAAGTGCATTTTCCAACAATGCCAGAGTAGACTCATTTACATGTCATACAAACTGGTGTTCACATAAAAGAAAGAAGCAAATGCAAAAAGCACCTCAGTAACTATTGTGCATGTGTCTGAGTCTATGTCAGCCGTCCAATGACAAATACACATATCACTACAAAACAAAACCTTACTTGTTGTAACGGTCATTAAATAAAATGCATAGAAGGGAAGACTTCCCAGGAAACAGAACATTTTCAGCATTTACACTCAGGAACTTTCACTAGAGAGACGAACGGGGGCTGCAGTTATTTACGTAAACTTTTCTAGTACGTCACCACCTTTGTTATTCATGAAATCATTCTTGTTTATGTATTACCATATGTATTCATGTGTTATCTTTGTTTGTATTATAATATTTAACTTGATTTTATTCTTAAATCTAAAATTTAAATGTTGTATTTTATTGATTTATTTTTACATTATCTTGTTTAATTTGATTTGATTAGTTACTGTTTTATTTGTACGGTTTAACTTAAAACATTTAATTACTTTTTTTTGTAATTTATTTTAAAAACCTTGACGGCTGCATCTGTTGATTAATTTGTCAATGTTAACGTATGGATTTGTGTTTGTATTTAATGTATACTTTACTGCTGAAAAGCTGTGTGTGAGGGGCAGCTGTGATGAGGAGTGGAAGCGGAGTCTGAAATGCAAAGTAAACGTGATTATCCTAACGACTCCTTGGCTCTAGGGAGCCCCCGCTGGGATCGAGCACAGGAGCACTTTATAAGCTCGAGTTAAAGTGGTGTTCAACCAGCGAGAGAATGAGCTAACCTGGACTGTAATCTGAGTGATGAAGTGGACAGTGTATGGACTTGTATAATTGGACAGTGTGGAGTGTATGGAACATCAGCAGCTGACAGATTCCCCGCAGACTGATGAGTAGCTGTTTCCTCTTAGCCCAGACACATTATTAAAATCACATCTTACACTCTATATATATTCATTACATCACATTTCATTTTAAAATGAGACATCCAGCACTGGGAGGAAATGAACTAAAATTACTACCTGACGAAGTGATGACTGCGGGAAAAGTTGAACTCTCCATTAAGTAAAACTGCTGGTGCAGTACTTCACTGTAACAAGGCTGGAAATCTAAATCAGTCTGCTTTTAAAGGTTGATAACACAAATACTATTTGTTTAATATTTAATACATTTCAAGTTAGTTTTATCAGGGCAGACAAGTCCCTACATCTACACTATTGTGGGATCCCAACACTCACCACTTAAAGCAGATGAATTTGTCAGTTTTAGGCTCAGTAGCTTTTTAAGGCAGGTAGACTTATTGATAAATTGATTAAAAGCATGTAGATCTCAAATGAATGTGTGTGGATCAATAAACCAAGCAGCAGTACATCACTGTGTAATCAGTTACCTGGGAGCACTCGGAGCTCGGCGTCTGTCCCTGTCCTGGTGCTGCCGGGGTTGTCAGCCAGACAGCGGTACGTGGCCGAGTCTGGTGGCTGGACGCGGCTGACCTGCAGCGAGCCGGACGGCAGCACCGCCAGGCGGGACTCGGGGTCAAAGGTTAGTGGCAGGTCCTCCCGGTTCTTCTGCCAACGGATGATGGGTGTTGGGTCACCCAAGACCTCACAGCGCAGCAGGGCGGTGTCACCAAGGTACGCAGATACAGACTCCGTGGGTATGACCACCTTCAGTGGGCCTGAAGGGGGACCAGAGGGGGAGATGGTTATGAACAGACAGATGGAGTATTGACAGAATTCACTGAGTGTAAATATACATCGTTTACTGATTGCTTCTGTGACTCTCGCCTGAAGATTCCTGTTTTCCCTGCAGGATGTGAATTTTCATTCTAAATCAATTGGTTGGAATAGGGGAAAACTGAATGAGAACTCTATACCGCAAACAGGGAACAGCAGCTCAGTGGGTCCACGACGACATCAGCAACAGCAGCAACACAGGGAGATCAGAAAGTTCAGTTCAATACAACTAAACCAATCGGTCCAGATCAGAAGTGAACTGAGCTGTACTGCTCTGAATTCTGCTGGCTCATACTGAACTGAGATGAAGTGGACTGAACTGTAATGAACAAGACTGAATCTTACTTAATAAATCATACTGCACTGACCTGTATTGTATTGTAATGTACTGAACTGTAGTAACATCATAATGAAAAAATAGCTACTGCTCGTATTACTGCTGCCACTGCTATAGAATGATCTAAGCTATTATAATCCTAATGATCACTTCTACAGTACCACTGCTGCTGCCACAGTACTACTACTACTGCTACCACAGTACTACTACTACTGCTACCACAGTACTACTGCTACCACAGTACCACTGCTACCACAGTACCACTACTGCTACCACAGTACCACTGCTGCCGCCACAGTACCACTGCTGCCGCCACAGTACTACTGCTGCCACAGTACTACTGCTGCTGCCACAGTACCACTACTACTGTTGCCACAGTACCACTACTACTGCTGC